>NC_136065.1:1936039549-1936061223 GCF_964261635.1 Lissotriton helveticus
ATGGATGGATGAGGGGAAGGATGGATGGATGAGGGGAAGGATGGATGGATGAGGGGAAGGAGGGATGGATGAGGGGAAGGAGGGATGGATGAGGGGAAGGATGGATGGATGGATGAGGGGAAGGATGGATGGATGGATGAGGGGAAGGATGGATGGATGAGGGGATGGATGGAGGGGAAGGATGGATGGAGGGGAAGGATGGATGGAGGGGAAGGATGGATGGAGGGGAAGGATGGATGGAGGGGAAGGATGGATGGAGGGGAAGGATGGATGGAGGGGAAGGATGGATGGATGAGTGGAAGGAAGGATGGATGGATGAGTGGAAGGAAGGATGGATGGATGAGTGGAAGGATGGATGGATGGATGAGGGTATGGATGGATGGATGGGTGGGTGAAAGGATGGATGGATGATGAGGGGATGGATGGATGGATGAGGGGGGGAGGATGGATGGATGGATGGATGGATGATGAGGGGAAGGATGGATGATGAGGGGGTGGGTGAAAGGATGGATGGATGATGAGGGGATGGATGGATGGATGGATGAGAGGGGGAAGGATGGATGGATGATAAGGGGAAGGATGGATGGATGGATGGATGATGAGGGGAAGGATGGATGGATGGATGGATGGATGGATGGATGATGAGGGGAAGGATGGATGGATGGATGGATGGATGATGAGTGGGTGGGTGAAAGGATGGATGGATGATGAGTGGGTGGGTAGAAGGATGGATGATGAGGGGAAGGATGGATGGATGATGAGGGGAAGGATGGATGGATGGATGGATGATGAGTGGGTGGGAAAGGATGGATGGATGGATGGATTGTGGGTGGGTGGGTGAAAGGATGGATGGATGGAGAGTGGGTGAAAGGATGGATGGATGGATGATGAGTGGGTGGGTGGGTGGGTGAAAGGATGGATGAGTACGTGGGTGGATGGTGGGTGGTTTGAAAGGATGAATGAGTGGATTGGATGGTGGGTGGGTGAAAGGATGGATGAGTGGGTGGGTGGGTGGATGATGGGTGGGTGGGTGGATGAGTGAAATGATTGATGGATTGATAAGTGCAAGGGTGAATGAATGTACGTATGAGTGAAAGGGTGGATGTAAGGATGGATGAGTGAGTGAAAGGGAGGGTAGATGGACAAAAGGATGAATAGATATGTGAAGGAGTGAACTGATAGATGGATGAGTGATAGGGTCAATGGATGGGTTCATGAGTGGATGAGTAGATGGATGGGTGGGTGGGTGGATGGAAGGAAGGATGGCTAAGTGAAAGGGTCGATGGAGAGAGAAAGGGAGGATGGATGGATGGATGACTAAAAGAGTGGATGGGTGGAAGGATTAGTAAGTGAAAGGATGGCTGGATTGGTGAAAGGGTAAATGGATGGTTGGATGTATGAGTGAATGGATGGATGGGATGAAGAGTGGATGGATAAGTGTACAGATGGATAGGGTGAAAGGGTGGATGGATAATGGATGGATGAGTGAAAGGATGGATGAGTTGAATGATAGATGGAAGGATACATGATGCGATAGGTTTGCAAATGGTTGAATATGTTTGGAAATGGCTGGGCTTAATTATATACTATTGCGCGACCTCTGATGTGTCTGTAAAACTTACCTATTGTCCTGAAGTTTTGTCCTGAATTTTGAGCTCCTGTCCTGAATTTGTGTCCTGAATTTTGACCCTTTGTCCTGAATTTTTACACTCACCGTCCTGAATTTGCACCAATGCCAGTTGGTCACCCTACTGCTGTCACTGCAGTCTGGAAAGAAAACAGACCACCTGTGCCAGGGCACAAAACAGCACGATAGAGACCCGTTTCGAGGCCCATTTAAAAAACTGCCGATGCTCCGCACCAGTGAGACCTGGCCCACTTAAAGCCCTGGGTACGAGCCGGCTAACCATCACCCTGAGCGGCAGTGTGGTAAGCCAGGTACAACCCGTACATGACTGCCCTAACCCCCTCCCAGGGAGTTAAAGCGGTGAGTAATGAGATGTAACCCTGATTGGTACCTGGGCCATCTACCTCCGACTCCCTGATGACATAAGCCTTGCCTTGAGATCTAATCAGTGGGAAATGTGACTTGCCTGCTTCAGGACTCTGGGAGATTATGGGAGCCATGTTCACTCCTCTGAGCGACAACAGGAATGTGCTTGCTGCACGTATTACGTCTTTTTTTAAAAATAATAAACTTCTCTAGTTGTGGGATTTCAAAGTTAATGAATATATTTTTTTAAATATGCAAAGTTGCAAAGCGTTTGGCTTTACAACTTGACGCGTGAAAATGGGGAGCGTGGAAAGAGGGATCCGAGGGTAGTGTGTTGGAAGTACAAGTGTGGAATGCAGAAGAATGGAGCAAAGGAGGAAGAGAAGTGGAAGAAGCGTTAGCTGGACTGACTGAAAGGGGTACGAAAAGAAGTGAAGGTGTGAGAACGAATGAATGAAGATGTGGGGCAGGAATGGAAGTAAGATGTGGATAGCACATTGGTAGGAATAATACTAAAGGTGGGGGTAGGCGAAAGTATCACACAGATATAAATAATAGAGAAGATAAACGCAATGAAGGGAACACACATCTATATTTATAAACTAGAGAAAGAAACACACAAAATGTAAGGGAGACAACCTTTCACAACTAGACTGAGATCTTCAAAAAAAACAAAGGGAAAGTAGAACGTCTGCAGAAGAACAGCTCGGGGAGGGGTGTTCATTGCACCAGGTCCTAGCTGAGGAGGGAGGGCACGCCAAGGTGATCTGCATGATGGGCTGTAATTAAGAGGCTAATAGCCTGAGGAGAGTGAGCTGAGATAAGCCGTCGGAGCAGCGAAGGCATTTATCAAGCAAGGTGTAAGAGGTGAGCTGAGCCCCGGAGAGAACCAGCAGCAGGTGCAAGGCTGAGGCACAGGGATGCCCAGACCCTGCGCGGAGGTCAGCCTAATGCCCAGGACATCGGCTGGGTTCGGTTGCTGGCAAGTGGGGTCTGGAAGACCTTGAAGGGTGAAGTAGACCAGCAGTCGAGATCCATTTCAGTTCGGCTGTCTCATCTCTGTGATGCGCAACCTTTGATAATACACAGAACCTAGGTCGCTGACGCCCACCAATCATAGTTTGTACCTTTGCCTTTGACCCTGTAAAGCGCTTTGAGATGAAGACTCACCTCTTCAAAAACACTACACCGCAATGCATTAACCGTCCACATCTCAACTCCCCCCCTATTACTTATTGACTTTGTGCTTGTCTTTGACCATGTACAGCTCTCTGCTGCCTTTTTTAATGTACGTATTCACTATAGAAATGTCATATACGTTCAGCGCTTCGCTGCCTTTCTTTCTATACAGATACTAAATACATATGATAGTCACCCCTTGGACCAGCAAGGATGGGTTCCACAGCGGTATGAATACAGCGCTACGAGGCCTCCGGGTAGAAGTGCGCTATATAAATGCAATACAATACATTTACATTTACATTTATACATTCATGCCCCTGCCCTCCTACATACTGCATCTTAATGTCTCACCCTCCATTCCAGTTTCTTTCAGTTTGGGGTGTGCCCCCACCCTCCTCCGAGCACGAACAAAAATCAGTTTTTAGGCTACATGGACTAGGATATGCCTTCTTGAATATTTGCATAGTTTTTGTGATATTTAGAAAACAAAGTCTACCTATTTTTATGTGGTTGGCCGACGGTGCAAACGTTAACTTTTACAGCAGGCAACACTCGTAGCATATACATTGTCAGCCCTGGAGGTTTCTTTGACCAGCGCCTGGCTTCCTTCCAGAATCACCTGTGGCAGATACCCAGACTGTGTCCGATTCCTCGGAAGGCAGATCTTCTCCTTAAGAAAAGTCAACAGCAAGGGCATTACGAAATCTGCCTGAAGCCCAAAGCATCCGCAACAGGCACCACATTTCAGTGTTTTCAAGACCTGTTCTACGTGAATGGGAGTAACCTTGATGACAGCAATGAGACCTGCGCTGATGACAATGAAAATAGGGCTGATGATACCAGTGGGACTAGTGCTCCTGACAACAATGAGAATAGCACTGATGATAAAAATGGGACTAGGGCTCCTGACAACAATGAGAATAGCACTGATGATAACAATGGGACTAGTGCCAATGACAACAATGAGAATAGCACTGATGATAACAATGGAACTAGTGCCGATGACAACGATGTGAATAGCACTGATGATAACAATGGGACTAGTGCCGATGACAATGAGAATAGTACTGATGATAACAATGGGACTGTTGCTCATGACAACAATGAGAATAGCACTGATGATAACACTGAGACTGTTGCTCATGACAACAATAAGAATAGGGCTGATGATAACAATGGGACTAGTGCCCATGACAACAATGACAATAGCTCTGATAACAATGGGACTAGTGGTGATGACAACAATGAAAATAGAGCTGATGAAAGCAATGGGACTAGTGCTCTTGACAACAATGAGAATAGCACTGATGATAACAATGAGATTTGTGGTGATGACAACAATGAAAATAGGGCTGATAATGTGACGTGCTCATGACAATGACAATAGCACTGATGACAACAATGAATATAGCGCTGATGATAACAATGGGACTTGTTCTGATGAGAACAGTGAGTAGCACTGATGACAACAATGAGAATAGCGCTGATGATAACAATGAGACTAGTGCTGATGACAACACTGATGACAACCATGAAAATAGCGCTGATGATAACAATAAGACTAGTGCCGATGACAATGAGAATATCGCTGATAACAATGGGACTAGTGCTGCCAACAAGACTAGTGCTGATGACAACAGTGAAAATATCATTGATGATGACAGAAGGAGTAGTGCAGATGGCAAAACTGCATGGTTAAAATACTGTTACTCACAGTCCGCACTGCTCATTCATAGGAGACACTGTCCTGGACTCACATGCCTCTATTTCCTGGCCTATGTGTGATATTGGCGCATTGTCCCTTTGTGTTCCTGTGTGTGTTGCATGGCACACCTTAAAAAAGGCGCACCAGTCGCAAACAAGCCGGGTGGGTGCAGTGTATTCGTGAACGACAGCGTGTCTGTCTTTTTATTGTTTTGGCGACACTTGCGTGTAGTTTAAGGAGACAGAGATCCCTAATGCCAGAATGCCTAATTTAGCCAGTACTAGTTTAAGTAATTGAGCCAACTCTGGGTCGCTGTCTTTCCTTTTGCCGATTCTTCCCCCTTACGCAAGCACGACTGAACAAAAAAGGTAAAAAGGCAGAGCGAGAGTAAAGAGGGTATGAACCCCAGACGTGCAGATAGCTCACTGATTACCGTATTGAGCTCTTAATTCGTTGAGCTATATTCAGTGCCTTTAAATTAACTATATAAGCAGGAATTAAATAAGTGGAGGCAACAAATCGTAATCGTCCCCTTCAGCCCCGATAAACGCTAGGACTGGCCAATCCTTTGCTATGCTCCTAAAAAAGGGTTGGGGAGGGGGCGGGAAACCTTTCTCACGCACACTGCTACTGTGCGTCTTCTAATCCCTGTACTGGCTAGCCCGGAGGAGGGGGGCACCGTACTATAGCCCCCTGCTCGAATTTGCAACACCAACTCTTAAAATCCCCCCACGACTGCACACCACAAGGATCCCAGGCCCCCCACCCCTTATCTCTGTGTGCAGAGAGCGCATCTGAAAACCTCCTGCCTGAAGGGGGAAGCGCACCGCTAGATCCAGCGACCCGCGCTAGCCGCCGTAGGCTGAGACCGCCATCAGGGCCTAGCCTGGGCTGGGCGAGTAGTCTCAAGCCCAAGCGGTTCCCGGTCTGGCAAACAGGTCTCTGACCCGAGCTGTGCGATGTGTGCCGTCCGCCGTCCGAGATCGTCTGCTTCCCACCTGTAGAGTCCTGGAGCACAGGCCTAGAACACCATGGACACGGGCACACTGTTTTGTAGTAGGTGGCCAGATTAACACTGAACCACGCCCAGGTCCCTGGGCTCTTTATTCATTTCCCTGCATGCTGGCCGAGCCTACGCTGGGCCAGCCTATTGTGGTGACGCTGTCGGGGTCTGCAGATACCACCCCCTCCTAACCGTTGCGAGGTGGGTCGGTCCATTCAAGGCAACACTGAATTCCTCCTTTACCCAAAGAACAAAACAAACAACATTGGGAGAACATTTCAAACTACAAAACAGTGGACATCAGTCTCTGACAACGAAGGCACTTATGGAACAGTCTTACTTCCTTCGCTGAAATTCTTCTGCTCCCAGCTCACAGGTGTCCTGGTACTTCTGGGACGGCCGAAGATGGGGCCGCAGGCTGTACTGGTTCTGACTACTCCGGGCAGGAGGGGTCAGAGGCACTGCCGCTGAGTCTTCAGTATCCAGTGCCGACTGGCTACTTCGGTTTTCTTGGCTTTGGGGTCTTTCTGGAGCAGGGGGTAACTCTGCTGTCTTCTCCACTGCTAGCCGGGGGGCAGTCACTGTCTCCTCCTGGCCCCTGCGGGCTCCTCGGCTCCGTGGTGTCCAGCTCGTCGGGCATTGGGAACTCTTCGAATTCGTAGGTGGGGATCCTCTTGAAAAATGACACATTCCTGGTTACCTTCTCGTTACCTCGGGAGGCTGTTACCATGGTGCCTTTGACTTCCGTCACAGTCCATAGGTCCACCTCGAACGGCATCCTGAACTTTCCGCCCGGGTGGCGATCCTGTATGAGTACTCTGTCGCCAACAGCGATGGGGCTGTCTTCAGCACGTCTTCTCCGGGATGCATCTTGGTTGGTCTTTGTCTGCCGTGCCAGCGACTGATTCGGAGGGTTTGGGGACTCTGTCCACACCGGATGGTGTGGGATGGTGTCAGTCACCGTTCTGCCAAAACAGAGTCGGCTCGGGGAGATCCCGGTGGTGCAGTGGGATGTGAGGCGATATTCCCGAAGGAACTGGTACAGGGCTTGTTCCAGGATGAGGCCGTTGGCGAGAGCTATTTGGATAGTCTTGTTTAGTGTCCGCATCAGCTGCTCTACTTCCCCGTTCGCCTGGGGCCACCTGGGGGTCACCCGGCGATACTTGATCCGGTGGGACAAAAGATACTCTGAGAGTTCAGTGCTGGTGAAAGGTGGGCTGTTGTCCGTAGAGAGTTCCCCGATCAGGCCGTGCGTTGCCATAACCTTTTCCAGTTTGGGGATGACGTCTCCCGCTGCTGTGGAAGAGAGAATTTCAACTTCTGGGTACCGTGAAAAGTCATCTATGACAACCAACATGTACTTCCTTCCCGGGAGACTGCCAAAATCCGCACTGGCTCTTTCCCATGGGGATGTGGGACCCGCTTCTGTGATCACGGGTGCTGGTCGGTTGGGAAGGCTGGTCGCTAAACACACCGGGCAGCGTTGGATGACGGACTCAACTTGTTGGTCTAGGCCTGGAAACCAGACTTTGCTCCTGAGGCGGTTCTTAGATTTCACTATCCCTTGGTGCGCTCCATGTGCGAGGAGGGCGGCTTGGTGAGTCAGGTGCCCTAGTAGGACGAGGCGGGGACCTCTTAGGAGGCAGCCATCCGCGGAGACTGACCAATCGTTGCGCACCTGGTGGAGAGCCTTCAGCGTGGACTGCGCTTCTGTGGTGCGAAATGGCGTCTGGTTTTGGAGTGGCTTCCAGTCACCTGAGGAAAGTGCTTGGATGGTAATCTGGAGGCAGTCGTTGTCCTTAGTAGCCTGGATCACTTCCTCCAGCGATATAGGGAGGGGCCTGGACCGCTCTATGATCATCTGTATGTACTCTTCCGTGGCAGTGGCTTCTGCCGCTTCTGGCTCCATGACTGGTCGAGCGTGCCGAGACAGGAAGTCGACTGGGTTGCGGGTACCTGGTCTATACTCCACCGTGTATTGGAATTCCTGAAGTTGTAACGCCCACTTCTCTAATCTGGGTGGGTGGCCGTGATGAAGATCCGTGGAAGAGTGGGAGTAGGGGTTTGTAGTCAGTTCTTACCACAAACGGGTGTCCATACAGATAGATGTGGAAGTGTTGACAACCCCACAAAATTGCAATGGCCTCCTTCTCGATTTAGCGTTGCTCCGTGGGTGTAAGGGTCCTGCTGGCGTAGGCGACAGTAGCCCACTCTCCACAGGTATGCTGCTGGAACAGCACTGCTCCAAGACCCGTGGGGCTAGCATCTAACACTAGCTGGGACTCATTCCTGGGGTCAAAGTATGCCAAAGTCATGTTGGCTGAAAGGGCGGCCTTGGTTCTCTGGAATGCCTACTCTTGCTCTGCTTCCCACACCCAGTGGCTGGTGGACTTGGTGAGGTCTTGCAGGGGACCAGTCAGATCCGACAGATTTTTGATGATGAGTCCACAATATGTAACCATTCCCAGGAAACTGCGGACTCCGGATACTGATGTCGGGGCGGGAGCATTCTGGATGTCCTTTACTTTGTCAGGAGGATCGAGGCCAATGCCTTTGTCGGGGAAGCGGTATACGAAGAAACTGATGTCTCTCCTCAGGAATTCTCACTTTTCGTGGTGGAGGGTGAGTCCGCTGTCTCGGAGTCGGGTGAACACGGCATGGAGGCGTTGGAGGTGCTCTTCCAGGGTGGGTGCGTGCACAAGGATGTCGTTGCTGACGTTTAGGACACCGTCCAGCCCCTGGAGGACATTCTTGACTATGTTCTGGAACACCTCTGCGGCACTGGAGATGCCGAAGTTGAGACGAGTGTAGCGCCACAGTCCTGCGTTGGTGGAGAAGCTCGTGATGGGGCGAGAGTCCGGATGGAGCGGGATTTGGTGGTATCCCGAGCAGATGTCCATTTTTGAGAACTATTTGGAGCCCGACAATTCTCCAATGATGTCGTCCACTGTTTGGGTCAGGTGGCGCTCGTGCTTTACGGCGAGATTGGGGACTCTCATGTCCACACAGATGCGGACAGCATCGGGTTGCTTTGGTTTCTTCGCAACGACGATGGGTGACACCCAGGGGGTAGGGCCACGCACCCGTTCGATGACTTCGACTCTCTCCAAAAGGCGCAGATGGAAGGCGATTCTCCGGTGACGGAGGGTGATTGGGGCAACTGAACCTGAACCTGATTCACTGAAGTGAATCAGGTTGAGGTCTTGTGTGGTCTTGCAGCCGAGCAGGAATCCGGAACCTTCCCGAGAGACATACACCTTGGCTTGCTGGTGGGCGGCTTCATGGGAGAGATCGGCCTGGAACACTCCGCACAGCCTGAGTGGAGACCTGGTGCCGAAGGCGTAGACCTGTACTCTGGTGGAGCGAAGCGCTGGGGGATTTGGCAAACCCCTGTAGATTCTGGCTGCCATGAGGGTAATGGTGGCTCCGGTGTCGATGAGCGCTGCCACTGTCTTGTCTTGTATCTTGAGGTTCCACATGGGCGAGGCAGGTTGGGCAGCCGAGAGGGAGGGAGTGCAACATCCTAACCACGTGGATGGCGGTTGCGTCGGCCTCATCGTCATCCATGTCACTGCTGGGCGGACCTTCGGGGGACGGTTCGATCGCACGCACTCTCCGAGGTGGGCCACTCTGTCTCCTTCTCGGTGTTGACCGACATACTTTTGAAAAGTGGTTTACTTTCCCGCAGGCAATGCAGGTTTTACCTTGCGCAGGGCAGGCTCCGTCGTGAGGTGATGGGCCTCCGCACCATCCGCATGGGCAGTTGCCTAAGGTCTGTGCGGGCGCGGTGGACTTCGGTCGGGCGTCCCTGGGCCGTGACTCTTGGGTATCTGTACGCAGGGTGCACACTAGTTCCTCTTTGACTGTGGCGGCTGGTTTCGGGTCCCTGTGCGCCGCCCTGGCCTTCGACAGGTCTTTGGAGCTGCCAAGCCTCAGAATGTCCCTCATCGGCATGTTGTCCTCTTGCAGGACTCTTTCACGTAGTTTGGATGATGCGCAACCCTGGATGAAATGGGCACGGACCTCATAGTCTTCGTCCGGGAGGGTGCAGGTGTTTGCTGCCTCTTTCAGCCTGGTATAAAACACATCTACAGATTCTTCCGGGAGTTGGTGGGCCTGGAGGAGCAGGAACTGCTCGTAGTCTGGCCTGGCGAACGGCTCGAAGTACGCAGTGATGGCGTCGCGCATTGTAGCGTAGTTTCTGGGTGGGCCGGCTTCCCTGATAGGTTTAGATATCTTGTGGATGTCCGCCCCGCCTAGATGGAGCAACATGGAGCGACGTCGTGGAGCCGCGATCTCAGCGGCCTCGAAGAAATTCTCTAGGCGCTTCTCCCATTCCTTCCAGCGAGCTGCCTGGGAGGGCGGGGGCCCAGTGACAGTGAAGGGCTCAAGCGGGGGTACTGTAGCCATTTTGGTGCAGGCAGGGGCGCGGTCGGACTTGGCGATCAGCGTAGGCAAAACAAACAGCAGCAAGTTCAGTTGCCAGGCTCAGCCTTGACATGGCGTGAGGCGGTGGCAGACCGGGGCTGCAATAGGCAGGTGTGGACCAGGCGTGACCCAGGGCGCGCTTGAAACGCCGTGTGATGGTGCTGGGTGGGCTGTGGCCTAAAAGCGCAGATTAGAACCAGGCTGTGTGGTGGACGATGCGGGAAGGTGGGCTTACAGTGTCCCAACACCACCTGGCTCAGGCAGCAGACTCTCGTGACACTGAGGCTAAGGAATGGGTCACACGTGTCTTCCCCGGCATGTGCAACACAGTGGGGGGCACCTGGAGGCTCCGTGGCAGCACTCGCGCTCAGATGAGCTCCCATGATGCTCCCAATCTGGTTTCCGGAAGAATTATTCGACTGAGACTGCCCTTCTGAGAGCGACCGAAACTCTGCGGATGGGAGCAGATGAAGGTAACACAATGGCACTGATTATGCTGGACCTCAGCGCTGCGTTTGACACTGTGGCACATTCCATCTTGCTACAGTGTCTGAGCAGTGCGGGGGTCACCAAGACGGCATTGGGTTGGCTTAAAGCCTTCCTCTCTGACCGCAGTTTCCAGGTTCAGAGAGGCATGTTTCTCTCAAACAGCATAGCCTTAGAACAGGGGGTGCCTCAGGGCTCTGCCCTGAGTCCCACCCTGTTCAACCTTTATATGGCTCCGTTGGCAGATGTGGTCCAGTCGTACGGCATAAAATTAGTATCTTATGCCGATGACACTCAACTGCTCATCTCCCTATCACAGACACCCACTTTAGCAGCGGCCAACTTTAAAACCTGCATGCAGGAGCTTGCAGGCTGGATGAACCAACATTGCCTGAAGCTCAACGGCTCAAAAACTGAGGTTTTAGTGATAGGGGGAAATGGAGCTAGCTGGACTCAGGAATGGTGGCCTCCTTGTCTGGGCCCTCTTCCTATTCCTGGCAAGGAGGCAAAGAACCTGGGGGTCTGGGTTGATCCCAAACTCTCTTTTGAGAGTCATGTTGACAAACTAGTAGGGAAATGCTTTGGGGTAATGAAGACCTTAAATCGCACTCTGGACCTTCTGCCTTTAGAGGCCAGACGCACCATGACCCAAGCATTAATCACCTCCCGCATTGATTATGCTAACGTGCTGCTACTGGGGACAACTGAGAAGAACATAAGAAGGCTCCAGGTGCTCCAAAACACGGCAGCACGGTTAGTTCTCAGACTCCCCAAAAAGAACGGCATCCAAGCCCACACTGGCTGCCCTTCACTGGCTTCCTATAAAAAAAAAGGATCCGATTTAAAGCACTTCTAATTTGCTATAGGATAACCTCGATGAAAGCCCCTGAATATCTGAAGGATTTAGCCATCCCCTACCAGCCCCACAGAGCACTTCGCTCTATGGGTATGGGTCTTCTTAAGGTTCCTCGTATAAAAAAGGCCAGAAAGGGAGGTCGCTCCTTTCGTGTGTTAGCAGCCAACCAATGGAACACCCTCCCAATTGAAATTAGGTTAGCCAAGACTGAAACAATTTTTAGGAAACTTTTAAAAAACACATTTGTTCACCATTTAGGCCGGTCGCTTCTCTTCTGCTACTCTCTCCACAGCGCGGGGATACGCCGGGATGGCGTCACCAGGCGCTCTACAAACTCCTTTATTATGCACTCACCTGCGTAGGCTGCAGGGAGGCCGGCGGGCTGTGGAGACGTTGTGCCTTCGACGTGTGCGCGCACCCGCAGCTGTCCTTCACCGTCATGGGAGCAGCTGCGGGCCGCACCCGGTGGAGAGCTTCCCAGAAGATGACGTCTGCGTCTCTTAAGCGGCAGCCACGGGAAGCACCGAGGCAAGGTGTGGATCTTCGCCGCAGCAGCGGGCTGAGAGCGGGACTTGCCGCAGAGCCACGTGCACGCACACCGGGGGCAAGGTAGGCCGTGCAGGAGGCGCGGCAGGGGCGCTCCAGCGGTGACAGTGCCGGCACAGGCACAAGTGTGGTGGCGAGGTTCAGCGGGGTGGTCAGACCACCTCGTCGCCAGTGTAGAGTCCTGGAGCACAGGCCTAGCACACCATGGACATGGGCACACTGTTATGTAGTTGGTGGCCAGATTAACACTAAACCACGCCCAGGTTCCTGGGCTCTTTATTTATTTCCCTGTGTGCTGGCCGAGCCTACGCTGGGCCAGCCTATTGTGGTGACGCTGTCTGGGTCTGCAGAGACCACCCCCTCCTAAAAGTTGCGAGGTGGGTCGGTCCATTCAAGGTAACACTACACCACCAACGTCCTTGACCTGCAGGGGAGACAAAGAAAAAAGGAAGGCTCCGACGTGAATCGTTGACAGTCCACTGCACTCTGGGCTGGCGCTGAAGAGAAAAGAGAACGAGGGCCTTGGCAAAGTGCACTAAATAGGCCCCCACCCCCAGCACCGGCACAAGTGACGACATGTCTCCTCCGGAAGTGATCCACCGCCGGGCGCCAAAATCAATCCATATACCAGGAGGCACGGGGGCGTGGCCAGGACCCCGGGAGTCCATGCTCTAATGGCAAGCTTCTTAAAGTACGCGCTTCTCCATTTTATTGTGCAGGCGAAACTTGCTTGTAGTTTAAGGAGACAGAGATCCCCGTGCCAGCGGGTGTGGTTAGTAACTACACCCTCCTGCAGACGGTTGCTCTCAGGGGGCGCCTCCTGAAGGCCTGTTTGCCTCTGCACCCGCATCAACAATAGGGAGCAGACCCAAAGACAAAAATGTTTCCTTCATATGTGTGGGGCCTAGGGTGACCAACTGGCATTGGTGCAAATTCAGGACGGTGAGTGTAAAAATTCAGGACAAAGGGTCAAAATTCAGGACACAAATTCAGGACAGGAGGTCAAAATTCAGAACAAAACTTCAGGACAATAGGTACGTTTTACAGACACGTCAGAGGTCGCGCAATAGTATATAAGTAAGCCCAGCCATTTCCAAACATATTCAACCATTTGCAAACCTATCCATCATGTATCCTTCCATCTATCATTTCACTCATCCATCCCTTCATCCATCCTTACACTCATCCATCCATTATCCATCCATCCACCCTTTCACCCTATCCATCTGTACACTCATCCATCCACTCTTCATCCCATCCATCCATTCACTCATCCATCCAGCCATTTACCCTTTCACCAATCCAGCCACCCTTTCACTTACTAAATCTTCCACCCATCCACTCGTTTAGTCATCCATCCATCCTCCCTTTCTCTCTCCATCGACCTTTTCACTTAGCCAGCCTTCCTTCCTTCCATCCACTCATCCACCCACCCATCAAATCTACTCATCCACTCATGAATCCATCCATTGACCCTATCACTCATCCATCTATCATTTCACTCCTTCACACATCTAATCATCCTTTTGTCCATCTACCCTCCCTTTCACTCACTCATCCATCCTTACATCCACCCTTTCACTCATACGTTTCACTCATGCATTCACCCTTGCACTTATCAATCCATCCATCCATAATTTCACTCATCCATCCACCCACCCACCCATCATCCACCCATCCACCATCCACCCACCCAGCCATCCTTTCAACCACCATTCACCCACCCACCATCCACCCACCCATCCTTTCACCCACCATTCACCCACCCACCATCCACCCACTCATCCATCCATCCTTTCACCCACCCATCATCCATCCATCCTTTCACCCACCCATCATCCATCCTTTCACCCACCCCCTCACCATCCATCCTCCCCCTCATCATCCATCCTCCCCCTCATCATCCATCCACCCCCTCATCCATCCACCCCCTCATCCATCCATCCACCCCCTCATCCATCCACCCCCTCATCCATCCACCCCCTCATCCATCCACCCCCTCATCCATCCACCCCCTCATCCATCCACCCCCTCATCCATCCACCCCCTCATCCATCCACCCCCTCATCCATCCACCCCCTCATCCATCCACCCCCTCATCCATCCACCCCACCATCCATCCACCCCACCATCCATCCACCCCCTCATCATCCATCCATCCACCCCCTCATCATCCATCCATTCTTCCCCTCATCATCCATCCATTCTTCCCCTCATCATCCATCCATTCTTCCCCTCATCATCCATCCATCCACCCCCTCATCATCCATCCACCCCCTCATCATCCATCCATCCACCCCCTCATCATCCATCCACCCCCTCATCATCCATCCATCCACCCCCTCATCATCCATCCATCCTTCGCCTCTTCATCCATCCATCCTCCCCCTCATCATCCTTCCATCCTCCCCCTCATCATCCATCCATCCTATTCTCCTCCTCATCATCCATCCATTCTCCCCCTCATCATCCATCCATCCATTCTCCCCCTCATCATCCATCCATCCATTCTCCCCCTAAACATCCATCCATCCTTCCCCTCATCATCCATCCATCCTTCCCCTCATCATCCATCCTTCCCCTCATCATCCACCCATCCTTTCATCCATCCATCCTTTCACCCACCCATCCATCCTTTCACCCACCCATCCATCCTTTCACCCACCCATCCATCCTTTCACCCACCCATCCATCCTTTCACCCACCCATCCATCCTTTCACCCACCCATCCATCCTTTCACCCACCCATCCATCCTTTCACCCACCCTTCCATCCTTCCCCTCATCCATCCTTCCCCTCATCCATCCTTCCCCTCATCCATCCTTCCCCTCATCCATCCTTCCCCTCATCCATCCATCCCCTCATCCATCCATCCATCCTTCCCCTCATCCATCCATCCATCCTTCCCCTCATCCATCCATCCTTCCCCTCATCCATCCATCCTTCCCCTCATCCATCCATCCTTTCCCTCATCCATCCATCCTTTCCCTCATCCATCCATCCTTTCCCTCATCCATCCATCCTTTCCCTCATCATCCATCCTTTCCCTCATCCATCCTTTCCCTCATCCATCCTTTCCCTCATCCATCCTTTCCCTCATCCATCCTTCCCCTCATCCATCCTTCCCCTCATCCATCCATCCTTCCCCTCATCCATCCTTCCCCTTATCCATCCATCCATCCTTCCCCTCATCATCCTTCCCCTCATCATCCTTCCATCCTCCCCCTCATCATCCTTCCATCCTCCCCCTCATCATCCATCCATCCATTCTCCCCCTCATCATCCATCCATCCATCCATTCTCCCCCTCATCATCCATCCATCCTTCCCCTCATCATCCATCCATCCTTCCCCTCATCATCCATCCATCCTTCCCCTCATCCATCCTTCCCCTCATCCATCCTTCCCTCATCCATCCATCCATCCTTCCCCTCATCCATCCATCCACCCCTCATCCATCCTTCCGCTCATCCATTCAACCTTCCCCTCATCCATCCATCCTTCCCTCATCCATCCATCCTTCCCCTCATCCATCCATCCTTCCCCTCAGCCATCCATCCTTTCCCTCATCCATCCTTCCCCTCATCCATCCATCCTTCCCCTCATCCATCCATCCCTCATCCTTCCCCTCATCCATCCATCCATCCTTCCCCCATCCATCCATCCTTCCCCTCATCCATTCATCCATCCATCAATCAATCCATCCTCCCCATCAATCAATCCATCCATCCTCCCCCTCATCATCCATCCATCTATTCTCCCCCTAATCATCCTTCCATTCTCCCCTCATCATCCATCCATTCTCCCCCTCATCATCCCATCCATCCTTCCCCTCATCATCATCCATCCATCCCCTCAGCACCGCCCATCCTTTCACCCACCCATCCATCCTTCCCCTCATCCATCCTTCCCCTCATCCATCCTTCCCCTCATCCATCCTTCCCCTCATCCTCCCATCTCCTCATCCATCCTTCCCCTCATGCATCCATCCTTCCCCTCATCCATTCAACCTTCCCCTCATCCATCCATCCTTCCCTCATCCATCCATCCTTCCCCTCATCCATCCATCCTTCCCCTCATCCATCCATCCTTCCCCTCATCCATCCATCCTTCCCCTCATCCATCCATCCTTTCCCTCATCCATCCATCCTTTCCCTCATCCATCCTTTCCCTCATCCATCCTTCCCTCATCCATCCATCCTTCCCCTCATCCATCCATCCTTCCCCTCATCCATCCATCCTTCCCCTCATCCATCCATCCTTCCCCTCATCCATCCATCCTTCCCCTCATCCATCCATCCATCCTTCCCCTCATCCATCCATCCATCCATCCATCCATCCATCCATCCCCTCATCCATCCATCCATCACTCATCCATCACCTTCCCCTCATCCATCCATCCATCCTTCCCCTCATCCATCCATCCATCCTTCCCCTCATCCATCCATCCATCAATCCATCCTTCCCCATCCCATCCATCCTCCCCCTCATCATCCATCCATCCTTTCACCCACCCCTCCATCCATCCATCCTCCCCGTCATCATCCATCCTCCCCCTCATCATCCATCCATCCTCCCCCTCATCATCCATCCATCCACCCCCTCATCATCCATCCACCCCCTCATCATCCATCCATTCTTCCCCTCATCATCCATCCACCCCCTCATCATCCATCCATCCACCCCCTCATCATCCATCCATCCACCCCCTCATCATCCATCCATCCTTCCGCCTCTTCATCCATCCATCCTTCCCCTCATCATCCTTCCATCTCCCCCTCATCCTTCCATCCTCCCCCTCATCCATCCATCCTATTCTCCCCTCATCATCCATCCATTCTCCCCCTCATCATCCATCCATCCATTCTCCCCCTCATCATCCATCCATTCTCCCCCTCATCATCCATCCATCCATTCTCCCCCTCATCATCCATCCATCCATTCTCCCCCTCATCATCCATCCATCCATTCTCCCCCTCATCATCCATCCATCCTTCCCCTCATCATCCATCCATCCTTCCCCTCATCATCCATCCATCCTTCCCCTCATCATCCACCCATCCTTTCATCCATCCATCCTTCCCCTCATCACCGCCCATCCTTTCACCCACCCATCCATCCTTCACCCACCCATCCATCCTTTCACCCACCCATCCATCCTTTCACCCACCCATCCATCCTTTCACCCACCCATCCATCCTTCCCCTCATCCATCCTTCCCTCATCCATCCTTCCCCTCATCCATCCTTCCCCTCATCCATCCTTCCCCTCATCCATCCTTCCCCTCATCCATCCTTCCCCTCATCCATCCTTCCCCTCATCCACCCATCCATCCTTCCCCTCATCCACCCATCCATCCTTCCCCTCATCCATCCATCCTTCCCCCCATCCATCCATCCTTCCCCTCATCCATCCATCCATCCTTCCCCTCATCCATCCATCCTTCCCCTCATCCATCCATCCTTCCCCTCATCCATCCATCCTTCCCCTCATCCATCCATCCTTTCCCTCATCCATCCCTTCCCTCATCCATCCCTTCCCTCATCCATCCATCCTTCCCTCATCCATCCATCCTTTCCCTCATCCATCCTTCCCCTCATCCATCCTTCCCCTCATCCATCCATCCTTCCCCTCATCCATCCATCCTTCCCCTCATCCATCCATCCTTCCCCTTATCCATCCATCCATCCATCCTTCCCCTCATCATCCTTCCCCTCATCATCCTTTCATCCTCCCCCTCATCCATCCATCCATTCTCCCCCTCATCATCCATCCATCCATCCTTCCCCTCATCATCCATCCTTCCCCTCATCATCCATCCATCCTTCCCCTCATCCATCCTTCCCCTCATCCATCCTTCCCCTCATCCATCCTTCCCTCATCCATCCATCCATCCCCTCATCCATCCATCCATCCTTCCCCTCATCCATCCTTCCCCTCATCCATCAACCTTCCCCTCATCCATCCATCCTTCCCCTCATCCATACATCCTTCCCCTCATCCATCCATCCTTCCCCTCATCCATCCATCCCCATCCATCCTTCCCCTCATCCATCCATCCTTTCCCTCATCCATCCTTCCCCTCATCCATCCATCCTTCCCCTCATCCATCCATCCATCCTTCCCCTCCTCCATCCATCCATCCTTCCCCTCATCCATCCTTCCCCTCATCCATCCATCCATCCTTCCCCTCATCCATCCATCCATCAATCAATCCATCCTTCCCCCATCAATCCATCCATCCTCCCCCTCATCATCCATCCATCTATTCTCCCCCTCATCATCCATCCATTCTCCCCCTCATCATCCATCCATCTATTCTCCCCCTCATCATCCATCCATTCTCCCCCTCATCATCCATCCATCCTTCCCCTCATCATCCATCCTTCCCTCATCATCCATCCATCCTTCCCCTCATCATCCATCCATCCTTCCCCTCATCATCCATCCATCCTTTCACCCACCCATCCATTCATCCATCCTTCCCCTCATCCATACTTCCCCTCATCCATACTTCCCCTCATCCATACTTCCCCTCATCCATACTTCCCTCATCCATACTTCCCCTCATCCATCCTTCCCCTCATCCATCCATCTCCTCATCCATCCATCCTTCCCCTCATCCATCCATCCTTCCCCTCATCCATCCATCCTTCCCCTCATCCATCCATCCTTCCCCTCATCCATTCAACCTTCCCCTCATCCATTCAACCTTCCCCTCATCCATTCAACCTTCCCCTCATCATCCATCCTTCCCCTCATCCATCCATCCTTTCCCTCATCCATCCATCCTTTCCCTCATCCATCCATCCTTTCCCTCATCCATCCATCCTTTCCCTCATCCATCCATCCTTTCCCTCATCCATCCTTTCCCTCATCCATCCATCCTTCCCCTCATCCATCCATCCATCCTTCCCCTCATCCATCCATCCATCCTTCCCCTCATCCATCCATCCATCCTTCCCCTCATCCATCCATCCATCCTTCCCCTCATCCATCCATCCATCCCCTCATCCATCCATCCATCCATCCATCCCCTCATCCATCCATCCATCCTTCCCCTCATCCATCCATCCATCCTTCCCCTCATCCATCCATCCATCCATCAATCCATCCATCCATCTCCCCCTCATCATCCATCCATCCTTTCACCCACCCCTCCATCCATCCATCCTTCCCCTCATCATCCATCCTTCCCCTCATCATCCATCCTTCCCTCATCATCCATCCTTCCCCTCATCATCCATCCTCCCCGTCATCATCCATCCTCCCCCTCATCATCCATCCTCCCCCTCATCATCCATCCTCCCCCTCATCATCCATCCTCCCCCTCATCATCCATCCTCCCCCTCATCATCCATCCTCCCCCTCATCAACCATCCTCCCCTCATCATCCATCCTTTCACCCACCCATCCTTCCCCTCCATCCATCCCCTCATCCATCCATCATCCTTCCCTCCATCCATCCTTCCCCTCCATCCATTCAACCTTCCCCTCATCCATCCATCCTTCCCCTCATCCATCCATCCTTCCCCCTCATCCATCCATCCTTCCCCTCATCCATCCATCCTTCCCCTCATCCATCCATCCTTCCCCTCATCCATCCATCCATCCTTCCCCTCATCCATCCATCCTTCCCTCATCCATCCATCCTTTCCCTCATCCATCCCCTCATCCATCCTTTCCCTCATCCATCTTTCCCCCATCCATCCTTTCCCTCATCCATCCTTCCCCTCATCCATCCATCCTTCCCTCATCCATCCATCCTTCCCCTCATCCATCCATCCTTCCCCTCATCCATCCTTCCCCTCATCCATCCATCCATCCATCCTTCCCCTCATCCATCCATCCTTCCCCCTCATCCATCCATTCTTCCCCTCATCCATCCATCCATCAATCCATCCTTCCCCCATCAATCCATCCATCCTCCCCTCATCATCCATCCATCCTTTCACCCACCTCTCCATCCATCCATCCTTCCCCTCATCATCCATCCTCCCCGTCATCATCCATCCTCCCCGTCATCATCCATCCTCCCCGTCATCATCCATCCTCCCCTCATCATCCATCCTCCCCTCCTTCCCCTCCATCCATCCCCTCATCCATCCATCCATCCTTCCCCTCCATCCATCCTTCCCCTCCATCCATCCTTCCCCTCATCCATCCTTCCCCTCATCCATCCCCTCATCCAATCATCCATCCCCTCATCCAATCATCCTCCCCTCATCCATCCTTCCCCTCATCCATCCTTCCCTCATCCATCCTTCCCCTCATCCATCCATCCATCCTTCCCCTCATCCATCCATCCATCCTTCCCCTCATCCATCCATCCTTCCCCTCATCCATACATCCTCCCCTCATCCATCCATCCTTCCCTCATCCATCCATCCTTCCCCTCATCCATCCATCCTTCCCCTCATCCATCCATCCTTCCCTCCATCCATCCTTCCCTCATCCATCCTTCCCCTCATCCATCCTTCCCCTCATCCATCCATCCATCCTTCCCCTCCTCCATCCATCCATCCTTCCCCTCCTCCATCCATCCATCCTTCCCCTCATCCATCCATCCATCCTTCCCCTCATCCATCCTTCCCCTCATCCATCCATCCATCCATCCTTCCCCTCATCCATCCATCCATCAATCAATCCATCCTTCCCCCATCAATCCATCCATCCTCCCCCTCATCATCCATCCATCTATTCTCCCCCTCATCATCCATCCATCTCTCCCATCATCCATCCATCATCATCCCCTCATCATCCATCCATCCTTCCCCTCATCATCCATCCATCCTTCCCCTCATCATCCATCCATCCTTCCCCTCATCATCCATCCATCCTTTCACCCACCCATCCATCCATCTTCCCCATCCATCCTTCCCCTCATCCATACTTCCCCTCATCCATCCTTCCCCTCATCCATCCATCTCCTCATCCATCCATCCTTCCCCTCATCCATTCAACCTTCCCCTCATCCATTCAACCTTCCCCTCATCCATTCAACCTTCCCTCATCATCATCCTTCCCTCATCCATCATCCTTTCCCTCATCCATCCATCCTTTCCCTCATCCATCCATCCTTTCCCTCATCCATCCTTTCCCTCAATCCATCCATCCATCCTTCCCTCATCCATCCATCCATCCTTCCCCTCATCCATCCATCCTTCCCTCATCATCCATCCATCCATCCTTCCCCTCATCCATCCATCCATCCTTCCCTCATCCATCCATCCATCCATCCCCTCATCCATCCATCCATCCTTCCCCTCATCCATCCATCCATCCTTCCCCTCATCCATCCATCCATCCATCCATCATCCATCCATCCATCCTCCCCCTCATCATCCATCCATCCTTTCACCCACCCTCCATCCATCCATCCTTCCCCTCATCATCCATCCTTCCCCTCATCATCCATCCTTCCCCTCATCATCCATCCTTCCCCTCATCATCCATCCTTCCCCTCATCATCCATC